>NC_037679.1:4317267-4342026 GCF_003255815.1 Theropithecus gelada
CCCGGGCTGGAGTGCAGTGGCACTACCTTGGCTCACTGCAAGCTCTGCCTCCCGGGTTCACGCCATTCTCCTGCCTCAGCCTCCCGAGCAGCTGAGACTACAGGTGCCCACCACCACGCCTGGCTAATTTTTTTGTATTTTTAATAGAGACGGGGTTTCACCATGTTAACCAGGAAGGTCTCGATCTCCTGACCTCGTGATCCACCCGTCTCGGCCTCCCAAAGTGCTGGAATTACAGGTGTGAGCCACCACACCCCCCCCCCCCCCTTTTTTTTTTGAGACAGAGTCTCACTCTGTTGCCCAGACTGGAGTGCAATGGCCCAATCTCAGCTCACTGCAACCTCTGCCTCCTGGGTTCAAGTGATTCTCCTGCCTCAGCCTCCTGAGTAGCTGGGTTTACAGGCACCCACCACCATGCGCAGCTAATTTTTGTATTTTTAATAGAAATGGGGTTTTGCCATGTTGACCAGGCTGGTTTCGAACTCCTGACCTCGGGTATCTGCCCGCCTCAGCCTCCCAAAGTGCTGAGCAGGCGTGAGCTACCATGCCGGGTGAGACCATTCCCCTTCTTAGTAATTTCAGCCTCACCTCCTTTTTTTCTCAGTGGTTCCCTGTGATATTATGACACATATGTTTTTGTCCATGGTTCCTCGCTTAAAACTCCCATAACTCTTGCTGTAATGTTGGGGTGCTTTAGGCCTCAGAAGCAGGCCTCAGAAAACAGTCTCCAGCTTTGACCTGCCCTCTTTTTATCTTTGTCTCTCCAATTTTAGAAACTAAAATTGTAATCTTCCCCCAGCTTTCTGTGTGAGAACTGCCCATAAAGAAATTCTCCCATCTACCTTGTCTGAATGTAGGCCATAAGACCCCCCATTTCAGAAGGGATCCTGCCCCACACCCTGGAGGAAGGAATACTGCACAGAGATGCCAGAAAAATCTGATCAGATAGGCCTTGCTGGGTTTCCCCATTCAGTCTATTAGTATTAAATCATATGCTTTTTGTCCAATCACTTTTCAACATGGTTCAATCATGACTATCCAATGAAGTTTCCATGAAGGTCCAAGTGGACTGGTTCAGGGAGTTTCTGGATAGCTGAACAGTGGAGGTACCTGGAGGTGGCTTGCCCTGGGAGGGCGTGAAAACTCTGTGCCCTTTCCCCCATACCTCACTCTATGCATCTCTTCATCTTTATCTTTTATAATAAACTGGTAAATGCAAGTGTTTCCCTGAGTTCCCCAAGCCACTCCGGCAAATTAATGGAACCCAAGGAGGGTGTCGTGGGAACCCCAGTTTATAAACGGTTCATCAGAAGCACAGGTAAAATGACCTGGGGCCTGTGATTGGCATCAGAAGTAGTGGGGGGCAGTTTTGTGGGGCTGAACCCTTAACTGGGATCTGACACCATCTCCAGGTAAATAGTGTCAGAATTCACTTGGAGGATACCCAGCTGGTATCCACTGCAGAACTGATTGCTTGCTTGTTGCTGGGGAGAAATCCTTGCACATTTGGTCACTGAAGTCTTCTGTGTTGATTGTTGAGTAAGAGAATGGAAAAAACACTGTGTTTTTCTGCTCACAGCCTCCCTCTCCTCCCAAGTCTGTCACAAACCCAGAAAGTTGTTAATGATCCTCCTAGCCCAAAGTGCTCACAATGAATTCTCATTTTTTTTTAAATTTTTTTGTTCTATGCAGTTAGCATTCATCCTGTATTTTGTCTTTGTTATTCATTACCTTTGCGTTTATTATTCCCACAACTAGCGTGTACATTTCTTGGTGACTGGCCTAGGTTATTTGAGTCTTCTAGAGATCATGCAAAATATCTTAAATGTTATACATATTCCATTGCTATAATTTTTAAGAGTTGCCTCTTTTCCTCATTCTCCTCTAAAATGTAAGCTCCCTGAAGGCTGGTATCTTGTGCGCTTTGTGTTTTAAGCTGTGTCCCTCATGGCACCTTGGTAGGAGCCTAGCAAGTAATTGTGGAAAGAATGGATGATTTATTCTTCTAAGGTAATTTGATTAACATAATGCCTAGTGGTTTCATGGCCCTAGTAGAATTTTCTTCTTCTGTGGCACTTTGAGATACCCCCAGTTATCTGTTCTGAAAATGCTGAGTGTATGTATTTTACCAGGCACTCTGCTAGGTACCAGGTTCACTGTTCTCCAGTACCTCACTATCTAGAAAGGAAACAGATAATTTCAGTAACTTGTGATTAATACTGTAATCAAGATCTGTACCAGGTTCAGTGGTGATACCAAGGAGAAACATGTGACCTTGCCTAGGGGAATCCAGGGCAACTCTACTGGGGCAGCACCTGAGCCAGCCCTGTTGGGATGAGAAGACAGGTGAGGTCATGGGGCTAGGACAGCAGAGCATCCTGAGTGTTCCTAAAGGCATGATGATTTCTCAGAAATTAAACCTTGATACTACCCTGGCCTTATTCACTATGGCAAGGGGATCATGTTATATACATATCATAAATATATACACGTATAAATATATATGTATACATTATATATACGTGTGTGTGTGTGTATGCACACCTTCTACCAAGGAGATGGCAGCTAATAAACAAAGCAAACTATCCTCAAACTCTCTTTTAGAATAGTCTTGCTTCTTTTTATAAATCTTTTATTATTTTCAATTTCAAATCCACAGACATGATTTATCTTGCACATTCTTTCAAGTCAAATAATAGCTTTCCAAAAGGTTCTCCAGTATCCTTTTAAAATATTTTATTTGGATCTGAGACAAACACAGCTCTAAAAGAATAAGAGTTACTCTTACTTAATTTGTGTTTTAGCTATACACACTCCTTTTTTCTCAAGGGGTTGCAGCAGTCACATCTGTTGATTGTTCTACATTTATTATTTTTTCTTTTAGAAACCTAGAAATTTAGACCAAATGCTCCTATAAAGATTTCCATCAGTTATATAGGATTTTAATTCTGATATTCTTTTTTTGATACAGAATCTAGCTCTCTCGCCCAGGCTGGAGTGCAGTGGCGGGATCTCAGCTCACTGCAGGCTCTGCTTCCTGGGTTCACACCATTCTCCTGCCTCAGCCTCCCAAGTAGCTGGGAGTAGCTGGGACTACAGGCGCCCGCCACCACGCCCAGCTAATTTTTTGTGTTTTTAGTAGAGACGGGGTTTCACCGTGTCAGCCAGGATGGTTTCGATCTCCTGACCTCGTGATTCGCCTGCCTCGGCCTCCCAAAGTGCTGGGATTACAGGCGTGAGCCACCACGCCCAGCCAATTCTGATATTCTTGAAGGGAAATTATAAAGGATTAAGAATACCGGAAGTAAAGGGCCGGACATGATGGCTCATGCCTGTTATCTCAGCACTTGGGATGCCAAGGTGGGAAGATTGCTTGAGCCAAAGAGTTTGAAACCAGCTTGGGCAACATACCAAGACACAGTCTCTACAAAAACTGCAAAAATAAGTTGGGCGTGGCACATGCCTGTGGTGCCATCTGCTTGGGAGGCTGAGGTGGAAGATTCGATTGAACCCAGGAAGCCAAGGCTGCAGTGAGGTGTCATTGTGCCACTGCACTCCAGCCTGGGCAACAGAGTGAGACCCTGTCTCAAGAAAAAAAAAAACACAACTCACAATTTGGCTTTAAATTAAAGGATGATATTGATCTCTCAGTGATATCTGTAACAGATGATTAAAATGATTGTATTCTAATAAGTTTTCACTTTAATCCTTTAGGGTTTCTTCTGTTATACTTTACTTGGTGTGTATTTTGTATTTTAGCTGTATGTCTTAACCAAAAACACTCGTCTTGAAGGGAGATTTCTCTTATTCATCTTTGTATCTCACAGCCTGAATATCGTAATGTTTTTCACGTAGTAGATATTCAACAAAACATATGTTTTGGGACATTTTTAGTTTTTTTTTTTTTTTTTTTGAGACGGAGTCTCGCTCTGTCGCCCAGGCTGGAGTGCAGTGGCGCGATCACTGCTCATTGCAGGCTCTGCCTCCCGTGTTCACGCCGTTCTCCTGGCTCAGCCTCTGGAGTAGCTGGGACTACAGGAGCCCGCCACCATGCCCAGCTAATTTTTTGTGTTTTTAGTAGTGACGGGGTTTCACCGTGTTAGCCAGGATGGTCTCGATCTCCTGACTTCGTGATCCACCCGCCTCAGCCTCCCAAAGTGCTGGGATTACAAGCGTGAGACATTTTTAGATTTTAATGGAAGCTTTGCATGCCATATGATTTAAGCTGCCTGATTATAATGAATTCAGGGCTGGGTCTGCAAGAGTGGTCAATTTTAGAACAGAAAATATTTCCAATTACCTTTAGCCAACGAAATGTACTGCTTGACTGATTGGTAAATCATATGTAAAGATACAGATTGAGGGAATTTTATTCAGCCAAATGATTGCCTTATGACATTATTTTTATTTTTCTTTAGTGTTGTCTTTTGGGCATTGCAACTAAAATTAATTAGCATCCACCCAAAAAAGCAGACAGTTTGAAGAATACTAGTAGATGAGTACGTCAACAATAGAATATTTTGGACATGGACCAAAGAGCAATTCAAATACTATTCAGCCAAAACACATCAGATGGAATGCTTGCATAGAAGACAAGTTGAAGGGTTAATAGGCAACTTTCTCTGCCATGGTAATTATTATTGCCCTGGCTACATGTTTGAATACTAATTGCAAGATCTTGCTGCAGTAAGTTATTCACCAGCCAGAAATACAAATGGAAGAAAATATATTCTTTTTTGAAGTCCAGATGTTGCTTTTATATTTAATGCTTTCATAATAGAACATTGGAATTCTACTATTTCCCGCACTATTTTAAAGTACAAATACTTGAAAAAAAAGGGACATTGGCACTTAAAGTTCTCTTTTCTAATATTTATTATAACTTTGGCAGAACTTTAGCCTTAGGTCAAAGCCATGCAAATAGATGTTCTTTTATGGAGTACAATTATGCAAATTACAGGCTTGTTTATAAAGCTTGTTTTATCTAAACCAATATTTTGTTTATATAATTGAATTTTTCATGATTTCTCTAGACATTCTATCTAGATGTTTGAAAAATAATCTTTGGCTTTGCGCAGACAAAATGATGGCTAAAGTTTTGTGGCGTCACATAGACACAGTCTTACACGTGCTTTTTTTTCTGATTTGTACTAAATTTTTAAGAAAAATGTATTTCCCACTAAATTCTAAAGAAAGATAATACATTGTCTCTGCATATGAAACTCAGTAAGATCCTTAACGTTATTTAAAAATTTTTATTATAATTATGATTTGAAACAATTGCATTGTTTCTTCCTATTAAACAAGCCATGAATGCCTAAATTGCATAAAACATAAGATATTCTTTCTTTTAAAAAACTAACAAAAATGATTGTCTTATTTTTTTCTTTTTTTCTTTTAGTTGGAGTCTTGCTCTGTTGCCCAGACTGGAGTCCTGTGGCATGATCTCGGCTCACTGAAACCTCTGCCCCCTGGGTTCAAGCTATTCTCCTGCCTCAGGCTCCTGAGTAACTGGGATTACAGGTGCATGCCACCATGCCCAGCTAATTTTTTATATTTTTAGTAGAGACAAGGTTTCACCATGTTGGCCAGGCTGATCTTGAACTCCTGACCTCAAGTGATCCACCCGTCTTGGCCTCCCAAAGTGATACCCATAGTAAAGAAACCGTTTACTATTCTTAGATGCTGCTTAAGAAGAAAGAAAAGTAAAATTTTAAGGAGGAAAGATGAGCTTATATAGGTAATTGGCTGCTGTTGATGTAGAGTGGTAAGGAGTGAAGAGGAAAGTCTTACGGTCAGATGACCTCAGTTTATGGTCACCTAGCACCTTGTGCCATGTCTCCTAGAATTGATTGAATGACACACGCTTCTCAGCCTCTCTGAGCCTGTTTCTTCAGTCCTGTGTGGTTGCTGGGAGGATGCAAGGTGGTATGCACAGTGCTGGGCAGGGGCCTTTTCACTTAGACACTTAGGAGTGGCAGTTACATTATCACCCTCATAATAAATTCTTTTTTTTTTTAGATAAAGCTGTCATGGAAACTGCTACTTTTAACTTCTGATTACTTAGTCTTTTGCCCTCAAACATTGCTGTCCATTTTTGTTGCTCTCTATCATGTTATGCATGTAGGAACTGCTGAATAGTGGTATTATGCCTGTAGGAACTGCTCAACAAGTTTAAGTGTCAGATTAAGGGTAATGACAGTGGCTGTGCTGCAGACACATGCATTTAAAGATAAAGGTAGTTGAAGAATTGCATGTGGTTTCTGCAAAGAGCAAAGAGATAATTATTGTGTGTGTTTTTTCCTATCTTGCAGATCTTTGGGCAGACTGACAATATTCTCCTGATGCCGAGAAACCTATTTCAGGGGGAATCCCTTTCAGGGAATCTTAGCAAAAGATCCTAGGGGCTGACACATAGTGACTCCCAATAAATGGCTCATGAATGTAGGGATTATAGTTCCATGAGTGGTCCCTGTGGCCTATCCTATTCTCCCAGATTTTTTTTTTTTTTTTTTTTTGACAGGGTCTCTTTCTGTTGCCGGGGCTGAAGTGCAGTGATACAATCATGGCTCACTATAGCATTGACTCCCAGACTCAAGTGATCCTCTTACCTCAACCTCCTGAGTAGCTGGGACCACAAGCGTGCACCAGGCCTCCCTTATGTATTTATTTATTTTGTTTTTATTTTATTTTATTTTATTTATTTATATATTTATTTAGTTATTTATTTTTGTCAGAGTTTGGTCTCACTATGTTCCCCAGCTGGTCCCAAACTCTTGGGCTCAAGCAGTCTTCCCGCCTCAGCCTCTCAAAGTGCTGAGATTACAGGTGTGAGCCACTGCACCTGCCCAAGCAGTTGTAATTAAAGTATGCATGCTCCTTTGTGTCATTGTATAGTTGTATGCACAAAAAGCGCGGAAGGAAACATTTAAGAAGTTACTAGCTTTTATTACAGTTCAAGTCTTTAGAATATCACAGGAGAACAGAGGAGGGAAGATTAATGGTGAGATTCTTGTGGTTAGGGTTCTACATGATTCTGTTCTTAGGACTGGAGACGTGGAAATACGGAGGAGTCTTTCAGAGCTCACTGTTCACTAGTGGGAGGGCAGTGTTTGGTGGAAGTAGGACAGTCAGGTAGCACCTGGGGGGAAGGATCTTGTTTAAAACCTGTTTGACCTTCATCCTTCCCACTCACATTCCACCTTGCCAGTTTTCAACTGTTGTGTATGCAGGCAGCATCAGTTTCTGCCCCTCATTTCTCTAAGACTCTTCTAAAATTGGAGATTATCTTGAGTTTCAGAGAGAGGACCTTCTCAGCCACCCTGATATCCCTGCACACTCTCAGGACTGTGGTAATGCTGTGGTAATCTGTAGCCACTTGGATCTGGAGGGGAGAAGGAGAGACCAGGCCATGTACTGGAGCAGATCCACCTTCCAAGCCCCCGGCTAAGTGTGGGTATTAGAGGTGAGGTGAAGGTGATCTTTTCTTAGGGTCTGGGATTTGAAGCTGAAAACCTGAATTAGATTATAAGTACTTATTATGCAGATTAAAAGAAAAGGATACTCTTCTCTGTGGTGAAAGATGATTTCTGCTCTCTGCTACAGATATAGATATCCTCACCTTAATTTGGCCAAGGGTGTGGACAGGCACCCTGCTGTACTGTGGCGAGCTATGGTGAGGAAGAAATGGGCCACCATGCTGGCCTGTGATCCTTTTAATGTTCCCATGTCAGCTTCTTTCCTTATTCTTGGGCTGCCTATCAATCTCCTCAGTTTTTTTTTTATTTTTGTATTTTTAAATTCTACCTCTGTTTCATTATTTTCATCAGACAGCTTTAGCCTGACTCTGCACAGAGATGGAGACCCGCCACTACTTAAGCTTTAGTTTTAGACAGATGTGAGTTCAAATTCTGGCCTAGACATTCATCAGGCATGTGACCCTGAATAATTAACACAACCTCCCCCTCCTCTGTAAGATAGAACTAATATTAGAACCTACTTCATACGAAATGGTTGTATCAAATGAAGAATGCCATTTAAAAATCTCACTTTGCAGGATGGTGGTGCCGGATACACTAAAAGCCTTCCAATAATTATAAGGTAAAGTTATTAATATTATGGGTAGCTGCTTTTACCTAAGTCTTAACCCAGTCTTACCTCTTTTGTTTTTTATTAGAGATTTCGCTTTTCCCCCAAGGCTGTTCCTTCCACTCATACAGCTCATTGTCACGTTTTGTCTTTTGCATTAAACCGGGAGTACCTTGAGGAAAACTTTCACCTCAGTGAGCAGCATAGTGCCTGACGCGTAGTAGGCAATCAGTAAGTTTTTGTTGAATCAATGGGTAAATGAATGAAAGATATTGATTATTGAAGAGCTGTGTGATATGACTGAAAAGAACCTCGTCTTGAGCAGCTTCTTACAACTTTGGGGTCTTGGTTTCCATGTCAGAAAAATGTAGGGATAATACAGAAGGGGTAGTGGTACTCTACTGGACTATTATAATATTAACATATACAAAATATTTAACATATATACAAAATATAAATGACATATGCAAAATATATAATATATATAAAATATACAAGGGATGGTTCCTTGCATAGTCATTGTAAAACAACTAAATGGAGAAATATAAGTGAGGTCATTTTAAATAAAATTGTATTTTCCAGTAGATGCATTTCACAACAGAATTGTATCATCACTTTGAATATATAATTTTAGCATGAAAGGTAAGGTTCATAATAGAATATCAGATGACATTTTGATAGTCTTTCTACTAAAGAAATATCTAAGGAATAAGAGTATTTCTTAATTTAGCAAATTTAAGATATTAAAGTGTTTTGTATTAAGGTATAAAAAGTAGTGTTCTTGATATTGATCTTGTGAATTTTTAATAAAGGAATATTTGTAGTTTTTACTTATTTCAATGGTTATTTTTAAAGGAAAAATTTTGGGCTGGGAGCAGTGGCTTACACCTGTTGTTCCCCAGGAGTTCAAGACCAGCCTGGGCAACATGACAAAACCCCATCTCTACAAAAATAAAAAAATTAGCCAAGAGTGGTGGTGCATGCCTGTAGTCCCAGCTACTTGGGAGGTTGAGGTGGGAGGACTCCTTGATCCTAGGGGCAGAGGTTGCAGTGAACCAACATCACACCACTGCACTCCAGCCCAGGCCACAAAACAAGATTCTGTCTCAATAAAAGAAGGAAAAATTCTAAAATGTTTAATTTTCCTACAAAAGTAGAATTTCTATTCATTGAGTATTGTTAAAGTTTGATGTCAAATATAACTTGTTAAAAGAGATGAATATAATACCGGGGAAAATGAACACATAAGTTATTACCCTGGTAGTTTGAGTCATTTCAGATTTACTGATAAAAAAATGAAATAATCTCTACCTAATTTGCAAAATAGGCACATGAATTAATGCTTGTCGTTTTGTATGCTTGAAAGTTGGGGGCGACTCAACCTGTAACCAAACGTTAGAACTTAAACCCGGCAGGCCCCCTTCAGCGTTATCAGACCTAAGAAAAGTTTCGACATTCTGTTTCATTTGGTTAGGTGAGAGCAAAATGAAAGGAAGAAGGCTGCTTTTATCCCCAAATGAAGTAGAGTTTAAGATTTATTTGCTTTATATTTAAGCCTTTCATAGGAGTTACTTTTACTATGAAAGCCAAAATTCCATCTTTCTCTTATTGCATTTAGAATTGCAGTTCTTGTTGTCCACTGGATCTCGGGCTGTACTCTATTCGGAAGGTTGCCAGACCAGCTCATATTTTCTGCCTCCATTTAAATTTAAATAGTACTTAGTGCCCACCGGGTACATGCTTCTATAACGGGCATATCACAGCCTACAAATCATAGTGGAGACATGAACATTTCCAAACAGGCCTTTTATCTGCTCTAAGGGTAAGCAAACACAGCAAAAGGCTTTTGAGCCATGGGTAATCATGGTTTTCTTGAGAGTTACAGTTGCCTTTACTGTGGCTAGTGGCCTGTTTTATACTTCAAAATACTTATTTTGAAGAGTTCAGTCACCATCTTGACTAAGTTATTTGGCAAAGAAAAAAATCCTCTGAAAGCTGACTGGAATTTGCTAGCAATGAGTCATCTTCATAAATCAAGCCCACTACTTTTGGAAAAAGTCATGTGCATAGAGATTTCATTTAGCTTAGAGCACTGGATTTATCTTGTCTCGCAGTCTTTATTCAGTAAATATGTGCGGTATATTTAAGGTGTAGAGATAAGGAAGCAGATAGAATCCCATCCTCAATGGAGCTTATATTCTAATAAATGATAAAATAACTAAAAATGTACACAGAAATGCATTCATTTACCTATCTGTTCAGCACCTTATTGTGCTAGGTACTAGAAACTGAGCAACAAAGAGGACTGAAGTGACCCCTGTTCTCAAAGCAGGCAGGCTAGCAGGAAGACAAACATACCAACAGAATGACAGCAGATTATATTTAAAGATTGTGAAAAAAGAGACTGAACCAGGATAGCTGAGAACAGAACTTGGATGTATCCAAAACTAGTTCAAGGGGATGGGCTCTCACTGGGAGATGGCTGACAAGTGCACCTGTTATTTTTATAATTCTAAAAATAACATGACCTTAGATTATCAACTCTTTACAAAACAGGTCTATGAGAAGGCTCAAGATATACATTAGATTAATGTGTAAAACACCACAAACGCTTTCAGGCTCACAAGTCCAGTCGTACTCAGGGAATTCATCATGCAGAGGTTTTGTTTATAATGATTTCTACAACTGTTAATGCACCTTGCAAAGTAATCACGTTGCTAGTGGTTCCAATGCCCCTTTGCTCCTTGCTGAAATAATAGCCCTGGGTTGGGAGGCAACAAAACTTGGTCAGTCACCCCAGTTCTCTTCATTCTTTCTTTGCATTGCTGTGTAGCATTATTATCTTCCTTCCTTGTGCTAAAGGAGAGGCCATGGAGAGCTTGGATCGCAGCAATTCTGTATAGCTTCTCGACGTTTTCAAAGGAGGAAGAAAGAAAGGGAGCAGGTACATCTGTTCCCTGCACTCCGTCTTTTCCTCTCAAGGAAGGGAGAGGCAGGGAGCTAGAAGAGAATGGACCTCTGGATTCTCAGCCAGAAATGGCTCTCCAGACTTCTGCTCTGCTGGCTGAGGGATGTGACTTATTCCTGTCTGGAGGAAGAGTTTAACCTGACTTCGGCTGGGAGTCACAACCAAGCATCAAAGGCATGAATCAGAATCTGTGAGGTTGGCAAATAACTACTGATGACTCTGATATGCTTCTCTCAAGATTTGTTGCCTGTGAAAAATCTTAACATTAGGGAATCACACCGGGGAATTCCTCCCCTGTGAATAGCCAAAGCACTCCAGTAATAGAGTGATACGAAAGATGCAAATTAAAGCTTGCTTTGTTTTCGGTTCATAGGGCAAAAAGAAATGGATGCAAATTCTGTTTTCATTTGCTGTTAAACAGTCCTGTGACTTATTTTTCTATGTAAGGATCTTTCATACGTGATTGAAATCTAGCAGGTAATATACCTGTATCATTGTTATATCTAATACCTCTAATTCCTTTCAAATTGAGAATCTTTTCTCTATAAATGCCATTGAGATCAAATATAAGAAATACTAACACTATCTTTTGCCATGCTCTTGTCTGAACCCTCTATTCCTGGTACTGCTTATTTAGTCCAGTGATCTTTTTGGTTAACATTGTAAAAGCATATTTTACATATAGTAAAATGTACTGTTAACTGTTTACGTTCTGACAGTTGTATTGCCACCACTCAGAACAAGAGATGGAGGACACTTCCAGCACCCTTGTACCCCTTTCATGTCAACATCCCGCCCCATGGTCCCTGCAAGCACTTAAAGACTTCCTCTATAAATTGATTTTGCCCATTCTTGAGCTTCGTTCTAAAGAAATCATGTAGAATGTAGTTTTTGTGCCTGGCTTCACTTAGCACAATATTTCTGGGGATTCATCCATGTTATAGGTTTCAGTAATAATCCAGTTTGTTGGAACTATAGGAATATCTGGAAAAAGTATTTTGAATTAAATCTTGAAGTATTCGTTTCTGATAGGCAGCGGACTAACAATCCTTAACCTTCTAATTCTGTTTTTCCTTTAAAGTCAAGTAGCTTTTGGCTTTAGTTATTTTCGTAATCTCTTTAAGCAGCTCACATAATGCCTTGCCTATTACAGGAAATTAGCAAATGTGTTCTTAAGTTGGAGGAGAATGTGTGAGGAAAATTCACTCCTATCTCATTTTATAGAAATTCAGATTTTAATTGCCCTGCTGTGATTGTGAAGCCGAACTGCACATTAATTCTGAGAATTATTCCACTGATGAGTTTACTGATGAGTGTACACTGGTTCTGAGGGAACTGTTTGCAGACTCTCCCTGTGTATAAGGAGTTCACGTGTAATGATTTATTTCTCCAGAAAGTCACCTTTTTTCCTACTGATGTTTTTTTACTGGTAAAAATACTGTAAACAGATACTGTTCGTCTTGTTTGGTAACTGAAAGAGCTCTGAGAATGGAAAAGTTAGAGTGACCTATCCAAATGAAGGAACAGTTCAGTGTTGGTGCAGGATATTAGATTCCAAAGTATTTGTTCAGGCCCCTTTTCCAAGTTCCCAGGGAAGTTACTGACACTGATGTTGGTTTCTTTTAAGAATGACTCATGATTTCTCAAGCCTGGTTTCTACTCTTCGTCATCTTCCCTGCCTGAGTTAAAACAGGCTTTAGGCTGTCCCTGAATTCCAGCCTTGACAGAGCCCCCCACCCCCACCCCTGGGCTCTTGATTCCCACTTCCTAACTCAGCCACATTCCAGTCTCGGGAGCCAATTCTTACTCTAGGCAGGCGAGATGAAACAATTCAGCATTTACTATCAGTCCTGCAGTAACCTTTCAGTTCTAATAATTTGACTTGTCCTTTTCCTCCTCAGTTGTTCAAACTCATTTCTCAGAAACATGCCTAGGACCTCAGTCTCTTTAGTTCTTTGGATTCTGTGTTGCTCTTGTCAGTGTTTCCTAATCACCCTGTTGCCCTGGAAATAAAGTTCTCTCCAATGTGGTGCTACTTCTACTCCTTCCTGTAGCAGACTCTGGTTGTGGCCTGTCTGTGCCCGCAGATTTAGTAACAGGAGCTGTACTTTTCTGTTCTCTTCTTTAGCTATCATACTGGTGGTATCTTACATCTTAGCCCTAAATTGTGACCAAACTGTCGTATTTTCACAAGACTTCCTTAGTCATATTGTGCTGGCTGTCCTAAGTAGGGCTGTGAGTAAGAGTGGGGTACAGTTTCCTGCAATAAGAGATGGGAGGCTTAACTTCAACTGGCATGTAAGAAAGATCAAGTGTTTGCTGCAATGTGGGAAAACCACCTCCTGGGCGTAATAGAAATCCAGGCCTGGCAGTAACTACAGTTCTATTCAAAAGCAGCTTCTCAGGGCTGAGGAATGACCTAGTTGAGTGGCATGGTATCTGAGCAGAGCTAGCAAGGAGAGCTGATGGCTTGGTGGTGTGCCGCCTTTTAACTCCAGCACCTGTGGCTCTTGAGCACTCTCCTCATTCTTCCGTGTGGAAAATGGATATTTTCTCAGTCTTGTGTAAATACAGCTTCAATAAAAGTCCCCTAGTCAAAAATTCCAGTATTTGGAAAGGTACCAGGAATCCAAAAAGTTGAGAACCACTCCTGGCTTTTTCCTTCCCCCCCGCACACTGATGGCACTCCTGAACTAGCATGCCTGTCTGACTCTACGCTTCTGGGTGACTGCGTCCTCCCAGGTGGCCTTCCTTCAGCTGTGAGCTGGGTTTGTTCCCAGGTGTTTAATTCACCCTTGGGGCAGGTCCTGGGGCAGCCTCCAGTGCCTCTTCCTGGATCCTGGCTGGGTCAAGCTGACTGTCCTTGGAAGTGAAAGAGGCTACATGTGAAAGGCAGAAGGGTCCTGTCTGCCTCAGGAGAGGGAAATTAGTTACAGGCACAGGCATAGGCAAAACAACCCTAATCCTGTTGTGATATGACAGAACTTAGAAGATATCTGGCTCAAATTTTAACTTTAAAAAAGTGATAAATTCTGTGAAGAGGTAACTTGTAGAGTTTATTGTCAAACTAATGGTAGAGCTACTGTGTGTGTGTGCCACTGTCAGTTTTCTTTTTTTTTTTTTTTTTTTAAGTTCTAGGGTATATATGCACAACATGTAGGTTTGTTACACAGATATACATGTGCGATGTTGGTTTGCTGCACCCATCAACTTGTCATTTACATAAGGTATTTCTCCTGATGCTATCCCTCCCCCAGCCTCCACCCCCCATAGGCCCCGATGTGTGCTGTTCCCTACCCTATGTCCAAGTGTTCTCATTCTTCAATTCCCAACTATGAGTGAAAACATGTGGTGTTTGGTTTTCTGTCTTTGTGATAATTTGCTCAGAATGATGGTTTCCAGCTTCATCCACGACCCTGCAAAGGACATGAACTTATCCTTTTTTATGGCTGCATAGTATTCCATGGTGTTTATGTGCTACATTTTCTTAATCCAGTCTATCACTGAGGGACATTTGGGTTGGTTCCAAGTCTTTGCTATTGTGAATAGTGCCGCAATATTACGTGTGCACGTGTCTTCATAGTAGCATGATTTATAATCCTTTGGGTATATACCCAGCAATGGGATGACTGGGTCAAATGTTATTTCTAGTTCTAGATCCTTGATGAATCGCTACACTGTCTTCCACAGTGGTTGAACTAATTTTCACTCCCACAAACAGTGTAAAGTATTCCTATTTCTCCACATTTTCTCTAGCATCTGTTCTTTCCTGACTATGTTCGCCATTCTAACTGACATGAGATGTCTCATTGTGGTTTTTATTTGCATTTCTCTGATGACCAGTGATGATGAGCATTTTTTCATGTGTCTGTTAGCTACATAAATGTCTTCTTTTGAGAGGTGTCTGTTCATATCCTTTGCTCACTTTTCGATGGAGTTGTTTGTTTCTTTCTTGTAAATTTGAGTTCTTTGTAGATTCTGGATCCTAGCCCTTTGTCAGATGGGTAGATTGCAAAAATTTTCTCCCATTCTGTAGGTTGCCTTTTCACTCTGATAGTTTCTTTTGCTGTACAGAAGCTCTTTAGTTTAATTAGATCCCATTTGTCTATTTTGGCTTTTGTTAGTATTGCTTGTGGTGTTTTAGTCATGAAGTCCTTGCCCATGCCTATGTCCTGAATGATATTGCCTAGGTTTTCTTCTAGAGTTTTTATGATTTTAGGTCTACATTTAAGTCTTTAATCCATCTTGAATTAATTTTTGTATAAGGTGTAAGGAAGGGATCCAGTTTCAGCTTTCTACATATGGCTAGTCAGTTTTCCCAGCACCATTTATTAAATAGGGAATCCTTTCCCCATTTCTTGTTTTTGTCAGCTTTGTCAAAGATCAGATTGTCGTAGATGTGTGTTGTCATTTCTGAGGCATCTGTTCTGTTCCACTGGTCTATATTTCTGTTTTGGTACCAGTACCATGCTGTTTTGATTATTGTAGCCTTGTAGTATAGTTTGAAGTCAGGTAACGTGATGCCTCCAGCTTTGTTCTTTTGGCTTAGGATTGTCTTGGCAATGTGAGCTCTTTTTTGGTTCCATATGAACTTTAAAGTAATTTTTTCCAGTTCTGTGAAGAAAGTCATTGGTAGCTTGATGGTGATGGCATTGAATCTATAAATTACTTTGGGCAGTATGGCCATTTTCACAATATTGATTCTTCCTATTCGTGAGCATGGAATGTTCTTCCATTTGTCTGTGTCCTCTTTTATTTCACTGAGCAGTGATTTGTCGTTCTCCTTGAAGAGGTCCTTCACATCTCTTGTAAGTTGGATTCCTAGGCATTTTATTCTCTTTGTAGCCATTGTGAATGGGAGTTCACTCATGATTTGGTTCTCTGTTTGTCTGTTATTGGTGTATAAGAATGGTTGTGATTTTTGCATATTGATTTTGTATCCTGAGACTTTGCTGAAGTTGCTTATCAGCTTAAGGAGATTTTGGGCTGAGACGATGGGGTTTTCTTTTTTTTTCTTTTTTGATACAGAGTCTCGTTCTGTCACTCAGGCTGGAGTGCAGTGGCGCAATCTTGGCTCACTGCAAGCTCTGCCTCCTGGGTTCAAGTGATTCTCCTGCCTCAACCTCCTGAGTAGCTGGGATTACAGGTACCCGCCAGCACTCCCGGCTAATTTTTCTGTTTTTAGTGGAGACGAGGTTTCACCATATTGGCCAGGCTGGTCTCGAACTTCCAACCTTAGGTGATCCGCATGCCTCGTCCTCCCAAAGTTCTGGGATTAGAGGCGTGAGCCACTGTGCCTGGCTGACAGTGGGATCTTCTAAATATACAATCATGTCATCTACAAACAGGGACAATTTTACTTCCTCTTTTCCTAATTTAATACTCTTTATTCCTTTCTTTTGTCTGATTGCCCTGACCAGAACTTCCAACACTGTGTTGAATAGGAGTGGTGAGAGAGGGCATCCTTGTCTTGTGCCAGTTTTCAAAGGGAATGCTTCCAGTTTTTGCCCATTCAGTATGATACTGGCTGTGGGTCTGTCATAAATAGTTCGTATTATTTTGAGATACGTCCCATCAATACCTAGTTTATTGAGAGTTTTTAGCATGAAGGGCTGTTGAATTTTGTCAAAAGCCTTTTCTGCATCTATTGAGATAATCATGTGGTTTTGTCATTGGTTTTGTTTATGTGATGGATTACATTTATTGATTTGCATATGTTGAACCAGCCTTGCATCCCGGGGATGAAGCCCACTTGATCCTTTTGGATAAGCTTTTTGATGTGCTGCTGGATTCGGTTTGCCAGTATTTTATTGAGGATTTTTGCATCGATGTTCATCAGATATATTGGTCTAAAATTCTCTTTTTTTGTTGTGTGTCTGCCAGGCTTTGGTATCAGGATGATGCTGGCCTCATCAAATGAATTAGGGAGGATTCCTTCTTTTTCTATTGATTGGAATAGTTTCAGAAAGAATGACACAAGCTCCTCTTTGCCCCTCTGGTAGAATTTGCCTGTGAATCCATCTGGTCCTGGACTTTTTTTGGTTGGTAGCTATTAATTATTGCCTCAATTTCAGAGCTTGTTATTGGTCTACTCAGAGATTCAACTTCTTCCTAGTTTAGTCTTGGGAGCGTGTATGTGTCCAGGAATTTATGCATTTCTTCTAGGTTTTCTAGTTTATTTGTGTAGATGTGTTTGTAGTATTCTCTGATGGTAGTTTGTATTCCTGTGGGATTGGTGGTGATGTCTACTTTTATCATTTTTTATTGTGTCTATTTGATTCTTCTCCCTTTTCTTCTTTATTAGTCTTGCTAGTGGTCAATTTTGTTGCTCTTTTCAAAAAACCAGCTTCTGGATCCATTTTTTTTTTTTTTTTAAGGGTTTTTTGTGTTTCTGTCTCCTTCAGTTCTGCTCTGATCTTAGTTATTTCTTATGCTAGCTTTTGAATTTGTTTGCTCTTGCTTCTCTAGTTCTTTTAATTGTGATGTTAGGTGTTGATTTAAGATCTTTCCTGGTTTCTCTTGTGGGCATTTAGTGCTATAAATTTCCCTCTGCACACTACTTTAAATGTGTCCCAGAGATTCTGGTATGTTGTGTCTTTGTTCTCATTGGTATCAAAGAATATCTGTATTTCTGCCTTCATTTCATTATGTACCCAGTAGTCATTCAGGAGCAGATTGTTCAGTTTCCATGTAGTTTTGCGGTTTTCAGTGAGTTTCTTAATCCTGAGTTCTAATTTGATTGCAGTGTGGTCTGAGAGACAGTTTGTTGTGATTTCTGTTCTTTTACATTTGCTGAGGAGTGCTTTACTTCCAACTATGTGGTCAATTTTAGAATAAGTGCTATGTGGTGCTGAGAAGAATATATATTCTGTTGATTTAGGATGGAGAGTTCTGTAAATGTCTATTAGGTCTGCTTAGTGCAGAGCTGAGTTCAATTCCTGGATATCCTTGTTAACCTTCCGTCTCGTTGATCCGTCTAATATTGACAGTGGAGTATTAAAGCCTCCCATTATTATTGTGTGGGAGTCTGAGTCTCTTTATAGGTGTCTAAGGACTTGCTTTATAAATCTAGGTGCTCCTATATTGGGTGAATATATATTTAGGATAGTTAGCTCTTCTTGTTGAATTGATCCCTTTACCATTATGTAATGGCCTTCTTCGTCTCTTTTGATCTTTGTTGGTTTAAAGTCTGTTTTATCAGAGACTAGGATTGCAACCCCTGCCTTTTTTTGTTTTCCATTTGCTTGGTAGATCTTCCTCTATCCCTTTATTTTGAGCCTATGTGTGTCTGCACGTGAGATGGGTCTCCTGAATTCAGCACACTGATGGGTCTTGACTCTATCCAGTTTGGCAGTCTTCGTCTTTTAATTGGGACATTTAGTCCATTTACATTGAAGGGTAATATTGTTATATGTGAATTTGATCCTGGCATTATGATGTTTGCTGGTTATTTTGCCCATTAATTCATGCAGTTTCTTCATAGCATTGATGGTCTTTACAATTTGGCGTGTTTTTGCATTGGCTGGTGCCGGTTGTTCCTCTCCATGTTTAGTGCTTCCTTCAGGAGCTCTTGTAAGGCAGGCCTGATGATGACAGAATCTCTCAGCATTTGCTTGTCTATAAAGGATCTTATTTCTCCTTCACTTCTGAAGCTTAGTTTGGCTGGATATGAGATTCTGGGTTGAAAATTCTTTAAGAATGTTGAATATTGGCCCCCACTCTTTTCTGGCTGTAGGGTTTCTGCCGCGAGATGCGCTGTTAGTCTGATGGGCTTCGCTTTGTGGGTAACCCGACCTTTCTCTCTGGCTGCCCTTAATATTTTTTCCTTCAACATTGGTGAATCTGACAATTATGTGTCTTGAGGTTGCTCTTCTCAAGGAGTATCTTTGTGGTGTTCTCTGTATTTCCTGAATTTGAATGTCGGCCTATCTTGCTAAGTTGGGGAAGTTCTCCTGGATAATATCCTGAAGAGTCTTTTCCAACTTGTTTCAATTCTCCCTGTCACTTTCAGGTACACCAATCAAACGTAGATTTGGTCTTTTCACATAGTCCCATATTTCTTGGAGACTGTTAGTTTCTTTTTCCTCTTTTTTCTCTAATCTTGTCTTCTTGCTTTCTTTCATTAATTTCATCTTCAATCACTGATATCATTTCTTACACTTGATCGAATCGGCTATTGAAGATTCTGCATGTGTCATGAAGTTCTCATACCGTGGTTTTCAGCTCCATCAGGTCATTTAACGTCTTCTCTACACTGTTTATTCTAGTTAGCCATTCATCTAACCTTTTTTCAAGGTTTTTAGCTTCCTTGAGATGGGTTACAACATAATCTTTTAGCTCAGGGAAGTTTGTTATTACCAACCTTCTGAAGCCTACTTCTGTCAACTCATCAAAGTCATTCTCTGTCCAACTTTGTTCCTTTGGTGGTGAGGAACTGCACTCCTTTGGAGGAGAGGAGGTGCTCTGGTTTTTAGAATTTTCAGCTTTTCTGCTCTGGTTTCTTCCCATCTTTGTGGTTTTATCTACCTTTGGTCTTTGATGTTGGTGACCTACAGATAGGGTTTTTGGTGTGGATGTCCTTTTCGTTGATGTTGATGCTATTCCTTTCTGTTTGTTAGTTTTCCTTCTAACAGTCAGGCCCTTCAGCTGCAGGTCTGTTGGAGTTTGCTGGAGTTCCACTCCAGACCCTGTTTGCCTTGGGTATCACCAGGGGAGGCTGCAGAACTGCAGATATTACAGAACAGCAAATGTTGTTGCCTGATCCTTCCTCTGGAAGCTTCGTCCCAGAGGGGTAACTGTGTGTATGAGGTGTCTTTCTGCCCCTAATGGGAGACATCTCCCAGTTAGGCTACACGGGGGTCAGTGACTCACTTGAGGAGGCAGTCTGTCCATTCTCAGTGCTCAAATGCTGTGCTGGGAGAACCACTGCTCTCTTCAGAGTTGTCAGACATTTAAGTCTGCAGAAGTTTCTGCTGCCTTTTGTTCAGCTATGCCCTGCCCACTGCGGTGGAGTCTATCGAGGCAGTAGCCTTTGCTGTGCTGTGCTGTGGTGGGTCCCGCCCAGTTTGAGACTCCCAGCTGCTTTGTTTACCTACTCAAGCCTCAGCAATGGTGGATGCCCCTTCCCCTACCAGGCTGCAGCCTCGCAGGTGGATCTCAGGCTGTTGCACTAGCAGTGAGCAAGGCTCTGTAGGCGTGGGACCCACCAACCCAGGCACGGAAGAGAATCTCTTGGTCTGCTGGTTGCTAAGACCATGGAAAAAGCACAGTAGTTGGGCAGGTGTGTCCCTTTTTCCAGGTACAGACTGTCGTGGCTTTCCTTGACTAGGAAAGGGAAATCCCCCAACCCCTTGTGCTTCCTGGGTGAGGCAACGCCCCATCCAGCTTCGGCTCACCTTCCATGGGCTGCACCCACTGTCCAACCAGTCCCAATGAGATGAACCAGGTACCTCAGTTGGAAATGCAGAAATCACCTGTCTTCTGTGTCGATCACACTGGGAGCTGCAGACCGGAGCTGTTCCTATTCAGCCTTCTTGGATCAGAACCTGTCGTCGTTAATTTTTATGAACTCTCACATGTAAATTTCAAAATGGATTGAGAAAAGTCCCCTCTGAGTGTTTTTTTTTAATAGAAAAGTTTACAATTTTTCACATACCTTTGGGTAGAAAAGGTGATCATGACTACTGACTTTTAATCTGCAACTGGAATAGAAAAGTATACAATAATTAATATTTTGCAATCATGTATAGAAAATCTATCTGTGATTTCTGCTGTAACCCTTTACACTTGTTACTTTATTTTCTATGAGTAATGAGAAATTATTTAGATAATAAGATAGTAATCGTGGCCACACACAGTGGCTCACACCTGTAATCCAAGCACTTTGGGATACTGAAGTGGGAGGATTGCTTGAGCCTAGCCAAATTCAGGACCAGCCTAGGCAATGTAGTGAGACCTCATCTCTACTAAAAATATAAAGAAATTAGCCAGGTGTGGTGGTGTGCACCTGTAGTCTCAGCCACTCGGGCAGCTGAGGCAGAAGGATCGTTTGAGCCTAGGAGGTTGAGGCTGCAGTGAGCCATGATTGTGCCATGGCACTCCAGCTTGGGCTCCAGAGTGAGACCCTCTCTGAAAAAAGTAATTGTCATAAGTTGTTTAATAGCTTTTTGAAGTCCAAATGAACTTACTTAGGAGTCACCTTGGCCATGCATTCTAGACTTTTAAAAGTACCACTTTCTTAATATTGTGCACCCATGATAACCTGGAGTAAAACATTTAATTTTTCTATATATCTTTCCAGATACATAAAGCAGTGATTGAATTTACCTGTTTGTCTTCTGAGAGATGTTTTATGAATTTTTTTTTAACATTTTTTGAGATGGAGTTTTGCTCTTGTCACCCAGGCTGGAGTGCAGTGGCATAATCTCAGCTCACTACAGCCTCACTGCAGGTTTGCTCACTGCAAACCTCCCAGGTTCAAGTGATTCTCCTGCCTCAGCGTCCCCAGTAGCTGGGATTACAGGCGCCTGCCACCATGCCTGGCTAATTTTTGTATTTTTAGTAGAGACGGGGTTTTGCCATGTTGGCCCGGCTGGTCTTGAACTCCTGACCTCAGGTGATCTGCCCACCTCAGCCTCCCAAAGTGCTGGAATTATAGGCGTGAGCCTCCGTGCCCAGCCTGAATACATTTTTAGTGTAATTAATTACTGCAAATTAACAGATTCAGCATAGTATAGATTGCCTTCTCATTTATAGCAACTTGCCTGGTACTATGCAGTTTGAGAAAATAAATTAAAACTCATTTTCTTGTGTTAACAGTGTACAAAGGGAAATTATACTAAGGGCTGTTTACCTTGTTTTATAGAAATGATTAAGAATAAATATAAATGCTATACAGAGTTTTTCCCAATAACTTGAATTGTTGAACCAGAAAATATAGTAATAATCTAAAATCATATTTGACTTCTGGTGACAGAATATGTAAGTTTCTATTCATGTTCTTGTTATTGCTGCCTTATTTTTATTGTAACCAAAAGAAGATGAATAAGAAAGTTTTCAGTTTGGGAATCAGGCTTTTTAAAGGAGGGTATCTGTTAGGTATCTCTGAGGAGACTTGTAGAAGTCTCAGGCATAGTGGATAACCTTTTTGAGAAACTGAACAAGTAGATGCTGGTTGTCCATTAGTGTTTTTCTTACTGCCCAAGCAGTGGTTACTACATAGGGGTTCTTAATTTGGAGGTTGGTGGATCTGCATCGGTGGGCCTGGAGGAGGGGTGTTCTTGAATCCCCTGAACTGTATGGAAGATGTGTTTATTTACGTACATGCAGGTCTCTGGTGAGAGGAATCTATAGTTTTCATTAGATTCTTAAGGGGATCCTTGATCCAAAAGGGGACTGGTTTGTCAGCTCTGTAAAACCGGGATAATTATGGTACAGAACTCGTGAGTCAAGATTTGTTAACTGCATGGTGCCATAGAAATCTTGACTGACACTGCTGCCTTTTGAGACTGAAAGGCTCAGTTTTCCTGTGCTGTCATCATCAGGTCCCATATTGAGGTTTCATAAGGTTTGCCTGCTTTAAAATGGGTGCATTACAATGGCTTCCCTTGGGTACTGGCGTTAAGACAAAAGAAGGAATAGAGAATGTGTGCGTGTTTAAATACTTCTTGACTTTTGACTTCTATTAGGAATCTTTGGTCATAGCAGGGATGGAGACCTTACATCAAATGACCTGAACAATAAAGGGAATTAATTAATGCAGTAACAAAAAGGTTCAGCGGAATCTCTAGCTTCAAGAGCCAGGATTGCTCTTAGGTGCCATGGAAAGGACCCCTTAACTTCAGCTCTCTCCTTGCGGTAGAGTGGCAGTGGTAGTTTCTCAACTAAGAACTGCCTCCTCCAGCCTTCAGGAAGAAAAAGTTCTGATAGCTTCTCTTGCCTAGAAATCTCAACAAGTGGCTCTGATGAAATTATGTATGTGCCAGTTCCTGAAACCACGCTTGTGGGCTGAAGTTGCCTGGTATGCTGATCAGCACCGGCTGGTAGTGGAGTTCTGTAAGCCACATAAATGAAAATGGGAAATGGGTACATTTTAAAAATTTTTGTATTTTCTTCTAAAGTACTAAATCTGGTGGGAAATCATCTGTCAATTCTGTGTACTAAAATATAATTTTTAGTATTAATGTTTTTTTCTTAATATAAAGATTGGAGGCATAAGACATTTTCTATTTTTCTGTCTTAAAAATCAATATTAAAACTGATCTTTTTTTTGAGACCTTCAATAGACACTTTCCTTTCCTTGGATTAGTAGTGTCTATGACTCTTTATAGAAAATGTATTTGCTCACCTGAATCTGCTTTTTCACTGTTTTACTGGCATTTTTTTCCATCTATGTCCAGTACAAAGCAGTAGAAAAGGCTTATTTTCTGATATTAGAATGCCTGAATTAAAATCATTACTCCACTGCTTACTGGTTGTACAACCT
The DNA here is from genome assembly GCF_003255815.1 of Theropithecus gelada. NCBI lineage: Eukaryota > Metazoa > Chordata > Mammalia > Primates > Cercopithecidae > Theropithecus > Theropithecus gelada. Next base: position 4,340,808 of record NC_037679.1, read on the forward strand.
TAATTGTTGATGCTCTCTGAGTGTTTTTCTCATTGTAAAGTTGAAATGCAATAATGCAATTAAAGGGCTTGGTGCAGTGTGTGGTGCTAGTAGCTGTTTATAGTGGTTAATGCAACTCTTATAATTTCAAGTAAAATTATTGTAATGTGTAAAATAACTTAATTACAGGCATTCATGAATGGTCCCATGGCTAATTACTATGTCTATAGAATGAATCTGTTAATTATAATTTTGCATAGATTCTCTTGGGGTAGGATTCCACACATTAGATTGACATTTTAGTAAAAAAAAAACAAAAAAACAAAAAAAACCCAAGATTATTAAGTTGACAGAGATAGCATGTGGTACATTAATATTACTAATAAGCATTACTTGTGTTACTGAATTAGATTCTGAAAATATCAAGAGAGAAATTAGCTTAAAGCACTGAATTGCCAAGTCTGCCTGAGTGTAAGTACACAGTATGTCTTTAATTGATTTTATTCCTCTGGTGACTTTATTCAGTTTATACTGGGACTCACTTTTCATAATGTTATAATAGGAATGAATAAAAATGAATATATTCATTTACCTTTTACGATAAATAGTTCTAATTAGAATCATTCATCAGCCACAGTTTGGAGCCAATGAGTAAAGACTGAAACTTGGTGAAAGTTTATTTTGTGGTTTTTGGTTTTCTTGCACTTCCCAGTGTAATCCTTTTTGAGTTCTTCAGGATTTTTTTAACCTGGGTCAATAAAGTGCCGGAAATATTTCTACATTTGAGAATTAAAGTCAGAGTAAACATTGCTAACTGCAAGGAAAGAGCAATGGAGCTGAAGTTGCTGGGCTTTGAAAGAGAAAGTTGACTAGCAGCCTGTGATAATATAGGGACACCAGCTGTGGAAGTGAATGTAGAGAGAATCCTGTCAGATTTAGGGAATTCATTCCTGTAACTAACCTAATGGTATAGATTGTTAAACACTTCATGTGGTCCGAATGTAGACTTGTTTCCCTGAAAATGTTTGCAAGTAAACAAGGAGTGATCAGTGTCTGATCGTTTTGATGTGTCCCTGCTTCCAATGGGGGTAGACCAGATGACTTCACATGAGCTAGTTTCGTTTTCTTTTCTTTTCCTTTCTTTTCTTTTCTTTTCCTTTCTTTTCTTTTCTTTCCCTTCCCTTCCCTCCCCTCCCCTCCCCCCCCCCCCCCCCCCCCCCCCCCGGGGGCGGGGGGGGGG